>NC_048219.1:160183692-160228816 GCF_002007445.2 Ailuropoda melanoleuca | reverse complement strand
AGTCAAGCAGAGAAAGACAATTATCATATGATTTCTCTCATCTATGGAACATAAGAACTGGGATGATCGGTGCAGGAAGAAAGGGATAAAGAAGGGGGGGTGATCAGAGGGGGGAATGAAACATGAGAGACTATGGACTATGAGAAGCAAACTGGGGACTTCAGAGGGGAGGGGGTGGGGGAATGGGATGGACTGGTGGTGGGTAGTAGGGAGGGCGCGTATTGCATGGTGCACTGGGTGTTATGCGCAACTAATGAAGCATCGAACTTTGCATCGGAATCCGGGGATGTACTGTATGATGACTAATATAATATAATAAAAAAATCATTAAAAACATATTCTATTTTACCTTACCTTTGTAGAATTTGGTTTTTTTAAGATTTGTTTTTAGAGGGAGAGACAATGTGTGCGCACATGCACGACAGTGGGTGGAGGGGCAGAGGGAGAGGGAGAGAGAGAATCTCAAGCAGACTCCCCACTGAGCACTGAGGATGGAGTCAAGGTGGGCCCAACTCGAGGCTTGATTCTGGGCTCCATCTCAGGACCCTGAGATCATGACCTGAGCTGAAACCAAGAGTCAGATGCTTAACTGACTGAGCCACCCAGGCGTCCCATGTAGAATTTAAAAACTAATTTAGCAAAGGATTTGTTGTTGAGAGCATTAATTGTGGTAAGCAGTACACTGCTTTTCTGAGTCAACATTGGTGCCTATGTTGAAAAATCTTACATAACGTAGGATCTCACTACCTGGACTGACATATGCATTTATTTATTAGTAGGAATCTGCTTCTAAACAAACTGTTATAACCCAATTAATTCTAATCATAATTCAATTTAATGAATTTTATTAAATTTCTTATTTTTCCATTTCTGGTTAATCTACAACTATCACCCATGGTTATTCACATCATTCAAAATTGTGCTGTGTGTTCCATGTAGTTTACACACTAATCCTATTTTTATTGTTCCTTAACCTACAATATGGCAGACTTAGAGTAGTATACTTTCCTTTTACTAAGTATGTCCTTACTATTTGAGTTGTGCAAGTGTAAGCCCATTTTTCATAATTTCTAGGATTTATGTATCATAGTTCGACTTTTTAAATTGACCGTTGATTGTAAGACATGTCAATGAGTTAATACTACTGCACTGAAACTAGACGTTGTAAAACCCATTGTTCCTGTGTAATGTATCTCACTACTAAAGACTCAGTTTGCTACACACAATCCTGAATATTGGCTAGGCCCTCCCTCTGCAATTAAGCTGTGGAAATTTTAAGGATTTTCCAGTAAAGAGCATTGAGCAAACAATGAACAATTATGTAGAAAATTCATCTTCTAATTTCTGGTCTACAAAATAAATTTTTAAATAGATTTTGTCTCAAAAACACTGGGTGAAATGGATAAACACACAAAACATTTGGAGCAAGATATAAAGAAATAGAGATTCCTGGGACTTTCAGATTTAGTAATATGAAAATGCACGTTTAACTTTTTTCTATTTCCTATGTTTTAAGCCTATCACCAGGTCATTTAATCACTCTTGCCAAAGAATGTGTATTTTAGTTCCTATTCCTAATGCTTTTATGCTTGTGACTATAAGCTGATAAAATTAATGAGTCAAGCTTTCAGCTCTGCTCTTTCACATTGGTTAGGACTCTCTTCTTTTGCATAAACCGTGTTTGGTCCAGAAAAGTAACTAAAAATACAAATAGATATCTCTGCACATGGCTCTCCCATAGGTCTCCATTCATCTTTTCTATTGAAAACATCCTTCTATATACACATTATGTTTTATTACCACATCGATGTCTAGGTCCTGTAGTGTTTTTGTTGTTGTTGTTGTTGTTGTTTAAGATTGTGTTTATTCTTTTGAGAGAGACACAGAGAAAGCACAAGCAGCGGAAGAGGCAGAGGGAGAGGGAGAAGCTCCCACTGAGCTGGGAGCTTGACATAGGGCTCAATCTCAGGACGTGGAGATCACGAGCTGAGCCAAAGGCAGATGCCTAACCATCTGAGTTGCCCAGGCACCCCTAGCTCCTGTTTATGGCTCAGTTCAGTAGGGCAAGCAGTACTATTACAATGGTATGAAATCTAGCAGAAACCTATTGTGTGATCTAAATCTAAAATCCTACTTCTGGGGCACCTGGCTGCTCAGTCTGTTAAGTGTCTGACTCTTGGTTTTGGCTCAGGTCATGCTCTCCTGGGTCCTGAGATGGAGCTCCATATAGGGCTCTGCACTCAGAGGAAGTCTGCTTGAAGATTCTGTCCATCTGCCCCTGCCCCCATGTGCATGTGCGCACATACACTCTCTCAGATAAAAAAATCTTTAAAAAAAAATAAAATGTTATTTCGTACTATTCTGTTTTTATACTATATATATGTTTAAGAATGACTACGTTAGTATTATTGCAAATACTTCAAGGTATTATGGCCAAAGAATACAGATGAAATAATGAAAGCATAGTCATGATCACAGACTGATGTGAATTTGGTATTATTGCTGTTTAGAATTTCAGTTTGATATCAAATATTCAATGTCTGAAATATGAAAAAAAATGAGGAAAGATCGTTAAAAGAAAAAAATCAGAAAGAAGAGAAAGAAAAATAAAAGAATGAGAAAAAGGAACAAAATGGTATATGTTAAGAATGCTAATGGACCATCAATTTTGTTAATTATCAACTGCAAGTCCCTTACAACAGTGTCTAATAATTACTAGAATTGAGATAACATACTATTTTACTAGTTTTGTGTCTTTTCTAGTTAGTAAGGGTATCCATGAGTTGTGTTCTCATGTAGAATGAAAGCAGAAATTATTTATACATTTTCTTTCAAAATATTTTGAAATTGCTAATTATTTGGAAAACAGTATTTTAAGATTTAAGACTTAAATAATTCATTAAAAAAATAGATTCCCCCTATAGTGTTTTTTACAGGCCGGTTATTTATATTAAAGAAAATTTTCTTTGGAAAATGGAATTCTTTAAGATGTTTTGGGAAAGATTATATTTCTGTCATCTTAAAAAGTTATGTTAATCATTTGGTTAAGGATTAAATTTATCATATTGACTTAATTTTGAAACAAAATGTTATTGATTATGTGTTAATGAAGATGGATAGAATCTTTAATTGGGGCACATTGTATCCTTTAATAGGATACTACTATTTTTCCTTTATGGTATATTTCATGTGTCAAATTGAACACAATTTTAAGAAAATAACTGTGGGGGATAAAGGAAGATAGGAGGGCTGGAGGTTAAGGAGCTCGTTCCTGCCCCAGCAGATTCTCCTGATTGAGATGTAGAATTTGATTGCTACTCTTTTACAAAGGGCAAGATATAATTACTAACATTGATTATTATGTTCTCCTACAACCCTACCGCTCGCAGAAAGAAAAAGAGCTGAAATAAATTTACCACAACTGATTTGATCCATATTCTTAAAGATGGTTATCATGAGAGTTTTTTGTTCCACTAGGGGGCAATTTCATATTAGACATTTGATATTTCTCACTCCCAACGGAGAAGATTCTTAGATGTAAGCCTGGAATTATTGACAGGCAAAGTGAATTTTGAAAGAGTAAAATCTGATGTCTGACATCAGAGTCAGCCTTAAATATATTTCAGTATTAGGCAGTCTTTTTGAGCCAAGAGGGATAGGAAAGGTAGCATCTGTTGAAATGTTCTAGGATGAGATTGCTTTTTAGAGGCAGGAGGGAGAAGATAATTTTGTCATGGAGAGAAGGGGACTTAATAAAGGCAAAGCCTTTTGAGGGTGGCTCTGTTTGTATTACTTTGAACCGAGCTTTAATTTTAGAAGCCTATAATACAGAGTCATAAAAAGGCCTAAGGGTATTTTTATGGTAGCATATTTTCTTATATAAGTGATGACACTAGTTGATCTATTTGTTTGATTCTAACACATTTCTTTATAAAACTGTTCTTTTGAACAATAACAATACCTCAGTAAGCGCAATGCAATTTTTCCAGAGGAAAAGAAAAAGAAGTTTCACGATTTTAAGCACTGTTTTATTATGAATCAAGTTACTTTCAAAAACCCATGGAGTGCATTCAACCTGCTTCTGTTATTTGCTTTGCATTTAGTAACAGCAGGCCTGTGGAGTCTTTCTTACATTGAAACCCCAGCTTCTCAAACCACTGTTTATCTTGGCTAAGCCTTAAAAAGCAACTCCCTCTTTAGGATCATAGAATTTCACCAGTGTTATCAAAATCTCACCACCAATTGCCTAATCCTTTATTTTATGGTGACACAGCTTCACTTGTAGTGAATCAAGAGGTTTTCCTTTAAGAAAGAAGAAGAAGGAAAAAAAAAAAGCCAGATTCACATGCAAACATGAACACACTTGCATAAATGCACACACATCCACACGTATCACAAGGAAGAAAAGTTACATACTCATAAATTCTGTGTACTTTCACTTATAGCACAATAAAATATTTGCAGTCAATTTTCTTCATTTTTAGTGGTAAAGTGAGTTCAAATGAAGTCATTTCAGTCAATTTACTTTAATATAATTATTTTTTTCTGTGATCTATCAGTTTGTTTTTTCTTAACCCACAAATAATTATTGTAAAAGTAGTGTGATCTGGGGGCGCCTGGGTGGCACAGCGGTTAAGCGTCTGCCTTCGGCTCAGGGCGTGATCCCGGCGTTATGGGATCGAGCCCCACATCAGGCTCTTCCGCTATGAGCCTGCTTCTTCCTCTCCCACTCCCCCTCCTTCTGTTCCCTCTCTCGCTGGCTGTCTCTATCTCTGTCGAATAAATAAATAAAATCTTTAAAAAAAAAATCATTAAAAAAAAAAAGTAGTGTGATCTGTTTGCACTAGTGCATTTTTATTTATGTAACTGAGCAAAATTGACAGTAAAACGATTTTAACTTTCAGGTACTTATTTTTATTTAAATGCTATTAACAATAAAAAATAGCAATTGCTAGATTGTTTATTAATGTTTGATAGAGTGATAGATTAATAGACTACTTAATATGGGAAATGTTTATAGAGGTATGATTAAATTGTTTTGTTGGGATGCCTGGGTGGCTCAGTCCGTTAAGTGTCTGCTTCGGCTCAGGTCATGATCCTAGGGGCTGGGAGCCTGCTTCTCCCTTGCCTGCTGCCTTCTGTCTTTCGCTCTGACAAATAAATAAATAAAATCTTTAAAATAAATAAATTGTTTTGTTTATTTGGATTGTTTTATAGAGAAAATTGTAATTGAAGCATTGTTTGTACTAGAATGATTATAAAACAAAGAATAGTTTTTGTGTGTGTGGGGAAAGCAACCTGGGAAAACTTTGATTGGAACTTTTTTATCAATTTATTGGAGAATGCCTGTCTTAGATTGTAGAGGGTCAGGGAATCTGTCAATTACTTTTGTTGGCACCAGAGTCATTAGTAAGTAGATCTGTATGACCTCATTTGGCTTCTCTGAACAAAGTTTCTACTTAAGAGTATGAGAACAAGATATATGTAAAATCTTGACCATGAATGCAATATATGTCTATTATAAAAAAATTCAAAAATAAGTAAGAACACGAAAGAGGAAATGGATAGCCATTATTTATTTTAGAAATGATATGCCATTGTGTAACAACTTCTTTTATGTGTGCAAATGACTATAAAAGAAACACTCTACCAAATTCTGATTACTTGGTGAAATTCTGATCATCAACTCTAGGTTAAATTTTTGACATCACTACTTCAATTCACTTTCAATTATAACTCAGTAGACCACAGTGTAATATTAGTAAAATATTAGTAAAAAGACATTGTGAGGATTAAATAAAAATAATATGTGTGAAAGAGCTTTATAAACAAAAGTGTTATTATTAAGCTCCTTGGAGTTTAAATCCATGACTAATTTCCCTGTAAGTGCCCAGAATCTAATGTGGGGGCTGGCATATAGTACACATTCCGAGTACACATCCTAACATATGAAGATTTTAGTGGAGAGCTCTGATGATGTAAATAATAATGTTAAAAGTCTTATGGAGCCCAGAATTTGGACTTTCAACAGAAAACCCTTAGGTTTGTGCATTGACAAGTAGTGTGGGATTGAGTAGAAGCCTAAAAAAATGTGATAAATACTCAACATTTCCACTGGCATAGGTCAAAAGTCTAAAATCTGATTGAACATATGAAAGACATTTTTACTGTTTGGATATGGTTACGAGATAGAGGTATAGAGGTTAATGATGATGATATTCTAAGAAAACAGACATGCACTAAAGGCTGCCAAGTATTGATCTATTGGATACATCAAGGACACAGCCAACCTTGAAGAATTGGGCAGTGAAAGTATCTGTCCTTCTTATATAATTGTCCAGGGACCTCCTAAAATTCAGGCAGGGAAAAAATAGTAGGGATGCTTTGCTTGGATGATCATTTGTGCTCATCAGATATTAGTAGATACGAAGCTTATTTTTAATAGGTATTAAACATATGACAGTTAAACATATTCAAAAATCATATGAAAAAGCACTAATTGGGGCGCCTGGGTGGCTCAGCGGTTAAAGCGTCTGCCTTCGGCTCAGGGCGTGATCCTGGCGTTATGGGATCGAGCCCCACGTCAGGCTCCTCTGCTATGAGCCTGCTTCTTCCTCTCCCACTCCCCCTGCTTGTGTTCCCTCTCTCGCTGGCTGTCTCTATCTCTGTCGAATAAATAAAAAATCTTTAAAAAAAAAAAAGCACTAATTTAGTGCCTTAGATAGGATTAAGTTGAATTTGGTTTGAGTTTAAAGAATTAGAAATACTAATTGCAGTAAGATATCACATAAAGAAACAATACTACACATAGTGAGAGTTAACATCTACTCTACAGAAATCACATTAGCTGATTCCTTGGCTCTCTAGGAGATAATCACAATTTCACCACCTATGCTGATAATTAGAATTTGGTAGAGTGTTTCTCTCATAGTCATTTGCATTTTCGCTTAATACAAGTCTAATGGTTTCCTCCCCCACCCCAACCCTGCACTCTCCCAATGCAAAAAGTAATTATAATTTACGTATTAGTTTGGGATAGACTTGGCCTCATAAACCTGGCTAATTCAATTCAGATTCCTTAAATCTGGGTCCAAAGTATTTATTTAGTTAGTTTTTTTAAGACTATTTTTTATAGCAATTTTAGATTCACAGCAAAATTGAGAGAAAAGTACAGAGATTTCCTCTATATTCCCTACCCCACACATGCACAGCTTCCCCCATTATCAAGATACCCACCAGAGTGGTACATTTGCTACAGTTGATCAACTTACACTGACACATCATAATCACCCAAAGGAAGTAGTTTACATCAGTGCTCACTCTGATGAGGGAACAGAAGGCAAGCTGAGGACAAAGCAGAATCCTCTCCACTACAGGATATATGTGACCTCTGGCATTCCTGGCTGCCCTAAAGCTAAGGAAAGGAAAAACAAATAGTAACTTAGAGATCACAATCCTGCAGGACCCGAGTCTCCCTCAGTTTACAAATGTCTTAGCAATTTACAAGAACAAAGCATTTCTATCAATAACCTAACTTCCAGAAGGAAATGTAGATATAATTAAATGTCCTTATAATCTGCAGCCCATTGACAGATACTGGAAGCAGACAGAGTATAATGTTCCTCCAGGAAGCTCCCAACTGTCTTACTGTTAAAGCCTTGCTAGAGGGAAAAACAACCTTAACATGACAATGGCAAGGCCTCTGGTATTCTGTGAGTCTTCTTTAACATATGAAAATCTTTTTGAAATCTCCCTTTTCCTTACCTCCCCCAACCCCATAGTATATAACCAGACACCCCTCACAACCCGGGGCAGCGGCTCTTTCTGCCCAGGGCTCCTGTCCCGTCGCTTTAATAAACCACCATTTTGCACCAAAGATGTCTCAAGATCTATTTTTTGGTCATTGGTTCCAGACTGCACCCCACTGAACCTCACCTATATTCCAAAACTACATCAGTTCTTCCCTCAAATATTTCTTTTTAAGATTTCATTTATTTGACAGAGAGAGAGAGAGGGAGAGCAGAAGCAGAAGGAGAAGCGGGCTCCCCGCTGAGCAGGGAGCCTGTTGGGGCGGGATCAAGACCTGAGCTGAGGCAGTGGCTTAACGGACTGAGCCATCCGGGTGCCTCTTCCCTAAATAATTTTAAAGAATGATTTAGTAACAGTACTTGTATACAACAAATACCTTTTTAAATATAAGAGTTTTTAACAGTGAATAAAAGAAGACAGGAGACTAGTGTAAGTGATAGTTATTTTTAGTTTCTAGTGATAGGGAATAATAGATTTATTTAATCTCATTATTATCTAATTCAGTCAGAGGTATTTATAGTGTGTGTGACAACCATCCTATTACTTTTACCTTAGCTGCCACACAGAGTTTTAATGGGTTTTCATCTCTTGAAGATTTTTCCATTTTATCTTTTGTTGGGTTGAGAAATGGCTGCCTATGCTACTACGTATAGTATATACGGAGTAGTTCTATTGCCCTAAAAATTGTCTGTGCTCAGCCTATCCAAACCCTCTTCTCCACAACTTCTAGACCACTGATCTTTTTACTGTCACCCTAGTTTTACCTTTTCCGGAATGTCATGTAGTTGGAATTTTAGATTGTCTTCTTTCACTTACTAATATGCATTTAAGTTTTCTACATGCCTTTTGTTGGCTTGATGGCTCATTTTTTAGTGTTAATGTTCCATTATTTGAATACAGCACAGTTTATTTATCCATTCACCTACTGAAGGACATCTTGATTGTTCCCAGGTTTTGGCAATTACGAATACAGCTGCTGTAAACATCCTTGTGCAGACTTTTGAGCGGATGTAAGTTTTCAGTTCCTTTAAGTAAATGCCAAGGAGCAGGGTTGCTGGATTTTATGGTAAGAGTAGGTTTAGTTTTGTACAAAACCACCAGACTCTTCCTAAGTGGCTGTACTATTTTGCATTCCTACCAGGAGTGAGAGAGTGTTCCATTGCTCCACATTCTCAGCAGCCTTCTGTTTTGTCATTGTTCCAGATTTTGGACATTTTTTATATGTCTATAGTGATATCTCATTGTTTTAATTTGCAATGTCCTGATCACATATGGTATTGGTCATCTTTTTGTATTCTTATTTGCCATTTGTATATCTTCTTTGGTGAGGTATCTGTCAAGATTTTTGGCCCAATTTTTAATTTATTCTTATTATTTTCTTATTGTTGAGTTTTAAGAGATCTTTTTTTGTATTATGGGTAACATTCATTTATCAGATTTTTCCTTTGCAGCTATTTTCTCCCAGTCTGTGGCTTCTCTTCCTTCATTCTCTTGAAAATGTCTTTAGTAGAGCAGAAATTTTTAATTTTAACAAAGTCTCCCTTATTAACTATTTCTTTCAAGAATTGGGTTTTGGTGTTGTATCTAAAAAGTTGTCATCATATCCAAGGTCATCTAATTTTTCTCCTATGTTATCTTCTAGGAGTTTTATAGTTTCACATTTCACATTTAAGTCTGTGATCCATTTTGAGATAATTTCGTGAAAGGTATAAGTTCTATGACTAGATTTGTTTTTTTTGAATGTGGATGTCTGTTTGTTCCAGCACCATTTATTGGGAAGACTATCTTTGCTTCATTGTATTGCCTTTACTTCTTTGTCAAAGATTAGTTGACTATATTAGGTGGGTCTATTTCTGCAATCTTATTCTGTTCCATTGATTTATTTGTCTGTTCTTTTACCAGGGTCACACTCTCTTGAATTCTGTAGCTTTATAGTAAGCCATGAAGTCAGGAAGTAGTATTCTCCAACTCTGTTCTTATTCAGTGTTATGTTGGCTATTCTGGGTCTTTTACTAATGTATTAATTTAATTAGTATATTATAGTACCTCTGTGACCTATGTGATTATAGTATCTATATTTTTATTTCATAGCCTTTGTTGTCTACAAAATAGTCAATGCAGTATTATAAATAAAGCAAAAATAGTGTTTTTAAGAATTCCTGCCAATAATTTTATTCTGAGAAAATTTGGACCAGACTTTTGTAAACCCAGACATTGTTTCAAATTCAGCAAATGTCAAGTAAAAGGAAAGAATGTCCTTTTTTTGACTTTTATAACATACATGTCTTAAAAAATGGGCAAGAAGCGTTTTTGATTTGAAATAGATTCAGGGCTGGCTCCGGTATGTCCTTGAATATAAACACTGTTTTGGACTATGTACAGTGCTTTTTAAGAAGAATTGAAAGCCTCATTTAATATTTAATAAATATTATTGGAGAAGATATTAGATGCTAAGATATGAATAGCAAAATATCAACATAATTGAGGGAGAGAGAAAATGTTTAAATAAAGGTAAAATTTACAATATGTCAGATGGTGACATAATAAATGATGAAGAAAATAAAGCCAAAAAAGAGAGAATGCAGGGTGGCAGTTAAATTTTAAAGTATATTAGTATAGGAAAGAGTTCAACAAAAGCCTCCTAAAGACCCAAAGAATGTGAGAACATGGAACTGGTGACATGACCAATGGACTGTGTGAAATATAGCAGAGGTCCAAAGCCTGAGATTGATGACACACTCCAACATTTTGAAGTTGGAGAGATGCTGTAAACCAGCAAAAGGCCTGAGAAGAAAGGGCTAAAGATGTGGGAGGCAAACAGGGAGTACATTGTGTTCTGGATGCCTTATGAAGGAAGTTTTCATCTTTCCTCAAATATCTCATCCACTGACTATCAGATATACTGCTCTGCCCACCTAGGTAACCTCAGATTCTTCCACCAGAAATATTAGGAAAATATGTAACACTGAGTAGAAAAGAATAGATTTCACAAGGTTTCTATTGGATGTTTTTCTTTTTTATGATAAACTCAATCCCTTTTCCTGAAGTACTATCAACAATTATTTCACAAGTGACGGATTGACTTTTGGAGTACACTGTCAGAAGTAACTGATATGATCACAACAGTGGCTTTCATGAATCTTTACAGTCTTAAAACCTTTACGACCAGAAGGACTAGATTATCAGAGTTATATTCTTTGCTCTCAAGTAGCTTTCAAAGAAATACAATAAAGTAATTGTAAACATGAGAAACTTTTGAACATAAGTATATATAGCTTCCTTGCCTTATGGCTAAATGAGGTATGTTGAACATGTATACACCCTCATTAATGATTACAAATGAACATATGAAGGCACTTTGCATAGTACTGAAGATATTCAGATAAAAGATACCTACAATGTTCTAGTTCTTCAATAAGAATATAAGTTTTAAACCAGGATGAAATACATGTTACAGGATGTTAAACGACTGTAGTAATGTCAATGAAAGTTCACATGGATATGTACCAATGAACTAGCTGAGCGCTGAAGAGAAGTTCTGCTTAGTCATGGAGGAGGGGTCTTTATGTAAGAGGTAACACAAGGTGTCACAAGAAGTAAGCAAAGAAAGAAAGGACTAAATCTTATGTATTAATATCCCTAATATTTCTAGTATTTCTTGCTGTATAAATGCTTATAGTTGAGAAAAAAGGAAAAAAGCATTTAAAGATACATTTAATAATTTGTAATATCTATGATTGGAATGACAATATTCCCCATTTTCATAGGAAAGTTCAAGTTTATGCCTGTTTTTTCTGTGTATGTGTGTTTGTAAAGTTCCTAACTGTGTCTCTTTAACTTGTGGGAAAAGTAGATTATAAAATACCTTAGAATTCTTACAGACAAAATAAAATATGGAAAAGTACATCTAAATTTCAAAGGAATATAGATTTTGTTGTCTTTATCATGCATATTTTTTAAAATGAACATAAATCTCAAAAATATTTTTTGAAATAAAGTGCAAACTAAATGAAACACACAGTCCTGGATTGGATACTAAACCAGATATTTTTTTTCTTCTGTTATAAAGCACACTAAATAAAGGGCAAACTAAATGAAACACACAATCCTGGATTAGATACCTAACCAGATACTTTGTTTCTTCTGTTATAAAGTGCACTCTGGATAATCTATGAAATGTGAATCTCTTTAATTTAGATAATATCATTGTATCAGTGGTTATAGAATAGAATGTCCTTGGTTTCAGGAAATAGACACTTTAGTATTTAGAGGTAGAGGAATATCATGTCTACAACTTACTTTCACACATTGGAGAAAAATTATAAATAGATCTATTACCTGTCAATCTATCCATCTATCCATCTATCCATCTAGGGTAGAGGAGGGAAAGAGAAGGAGAGAGACAGAGAGGATGATATGGTGAGATGTTAGCACATTTTTGAAATCTGGGATTCCTGTACTATTTTGGTAACTTTTTCCTAAGTCTGAATTATTTCAAAATTTTGACAAATTTTTAAAAATATAGCAAATTTTTTAAAAGAACAAGAAATATATAGACACATACATGGACACCTACACTGGATTGAATCTAGTATGTTCTTGAGTTTTTCAAAATTAAATGAGAAACAAAAACAAGTTCTGATTATAGGACTTAAGAGGTATTATAGTTCAGTGATAAAAAACAGACATAAAGTTGGAAGGTTTAAGTTGGGTTTCTGAATCATCACAAAAACCAGGCAGTCATAAGCACTTTGAATCTCATATTCTTCAAATTAAGATGCAAGAGCTGCCCTAAATAATTTAAATGGATAGATTTATTCTATCTATTCTATGTATTAGAATTTCAAAATGGAATTATTTGATTTATTAAGTAAGAAATACACCATCATTAGATCTAGTTAACAAAGTGTGTATATTTAACTGATGAATAGAGAATATTTATGCATGAGGTTGTTACAGATTAGATTCTAAGACTTTAAGTCAGCTATGTTCTAAAAGATGATGAAGTGTGAATAACACTGTGCAGCCTTAAAATACCATTCATCATAGGGTTCTACAATGGGTAACTTTAAAACTTTATTTATATCATATTGTCATGTGTCTTTCATCATTATTATTAATAAGGATTTATTTATTTATTTTAGAGAGAGAGAGCATGTGAGTTGGGGGGAGGGGCAGAGGGACAGAGAAAGAATCCTCAAGCAGACTCCCTGCTGAGCATTGAGCCCCACACAGGGCTCAATCCCATGACCCTGAGATCATGACCTGAGCCCAAATCAAGAGTTGGTCGCTCAACTGACTGAGCCACCCAGGGGCCCCTATTATTATTTCTAATGACAATTGCACTGTTTCAATTTTGTGTTAAATTATATTGAAGAAAGTAGATTATTAAGCTAATATGCTTGAATTTCTTTTATATGTTATATATACATGTATAATGTGTGTGTGTATTCTATTGTGACATTCTTTAAAATGTCTAAGCATGTCACTAGGAACTGGAAAACATTTTGAATAGAGAATTTACATGTTTCAGAAACAATAACTACTATATTAACTTTAATGTGGTGAAAATATATATGATTTCTTAATATATTATGATGATTTTGGACTATACGATCCAGTAGAACTACTATAATAATTCTAATCCCATCATTTTCTCTCAGAAAACATTTAAATTAAATCCTATGTTACTAGGAAATGCTATAAATTTGGGAGAATTAGGTCATGTAAGAGAGTAGCATCTTGATGCACTATTATTTGCAACCAATTTAGAATGTGTCGAGTCATATGCTTCTCTGAAACTACTCTGTCATGTTGTGTTCTTTTTGTTTTATTTTGTTTTAAATAATCACAAAGTACGTGATTCCATTATTCTAATCCCAAATGCACATTATGAGTAGTCTTGGAGAAAGCTAATTCTTGCATTATCAGGTGAAATAAAAAAATAATTTATAATTTAGAAGTAATAGGCAATTTCAAGAAATTTTATGACAACTTTATATTTTTAAAAGTTATGTGAATAAGACTATGTGTTCATAAGCTCTGTACTAGTCCAGTTTAATATGATAAATACAATTCATTCATCTTTATTCTTTGATAAATCCTTTAAAATTTAACTTTTATGGATAACTTATGGCAAAGAAGATCAAACATCTGCTTTGTCAAAAATTTAGAATTTTTAATTAAGTTGTATATTTTTTTTAGAATTCCAAATTAGAATCTTGTGTTTGGAATATGAAATTTATAACTTTATCTAAAGATAATCTAACTGGTTAAATTTCTGCTTTACCAGCCATGACCTACCTTGGTGAAGTAAACTCGTTTAGTGGGAAATGATGGTTTGAGCAGAGAGCATTTTTGGTGCTGTGAAATATTTTCTGGCGTTTGATAAGAAATATCACATGAGGAGGAAAAATCTAAGAATATTGACTTTCTTAATTATTTATCATTAATTGTTCACCAGAATGGGCTCTAGAAATGTGAAAATGGTATCCATCTCAATTTTATTACCTGGTACACTATAGCTATGAAATAAATATTTGGAGGAAATATAAATTAATAAATAATTAAATGGATATATAAGGAAAATCATCCATAGGATGCCATTGCAATGGTCATTATAAAATAATCTTAAAAACAGACTGGGCAGAGTAAAATTTATTCCAAATAGAAAAATACTATCTTATTTCTACACACTAATAGAGAAATTTTTCATAAAATCTGAATATGTACTACTGACTTCAAACTTCTATTACCTCTGTTTTTTTCTTTTTAAAAAATATTTATTTATTTACTTATTTATTTATTACCTATTTTTCTATTTACCACCCTAAAACATCTTCTCTCACTTTATGCTGCCCACTTTTATCACTGCCATGCATCTCTTTAAGGGTTTTCTTTAAGGATTTGATCTTAAATGGAATTAGAAATTCTTATAAATTTACTTTTCCTTAGAATACAGTAATTTATCCTTAAGTTAGTTCATGGCTAATTTTTTAAAAATATAGGTTGCATTTTATTATATTTCAAAAAATAACTGAAATCACTTTGGACTTTCAAAAGTGACAAAAGCATGCAGAAAGAAAAAGTTACATTGCTGTTATTACCAAACAAAACATTTTTGTCCTGATGTTTTTGTTCTGGATGATAGTGTAAATAAGTCTTAAATAGAAGAAAGAGGGAGAAAAAGAGAGGGAGGTTATTATTAAATGAAACTATGTGGTAGTTATAAATATTATGAAGAAAAGAAAAATGTTTAAAAGAACAGAAAGGTAGTTAAAATGGTTAAAATTTCATATAATATCAAGAAAGAAATTTTTAGGAGATGATATATGAACAGTTACCTAAATGATGAAGAATAAACCATGAGACAATGCAAAGGAAGAACTTTCCACATGGAAGGATGGCAAAGGTAATGACTCAAGTATGGGCAAAGTTGGTATGCCCGAAGGACAGGAAGCAAGTACCTAGGATTATAGTTCTCCACTTAAGGTAGGGAGTAGTAGGAGATTAATTCAGATGGTTCTGTGTTTCAAAATAGTTCCTTGTTCTAGAGACAAGGCCAAGAAGAATCCCTGGCATTGCGTAGAGTGGAGAAGCTTATAAATGTGAAGACTTAACATTTTTATTGGATATTGTGGACCGATTTCCTCAATCTCTTTTCTACTTTTCCTGATTTTAGAAGCAGGAAAGGTAAAAATTATGTTTTCCAGACTGCCTTGAAGTGAGAATGTTGGATGCAGTTTGGGCTCCTTCAATTGCTTACACTTAATATTGGGAAGGTAGACATAATGTGGAGACTGTTTCTTCTCCTTTGCTAAAGGGAAGATCATAAAATCTGGTGTTCAGAAAGTTACATCATCCATACCTACCACACCAGAGACCCACCAGCTTTCTGAGGCTAAGAGGATGTTTGAATGGATGTGTGATGACTGTAGCAGTATCTTTCTGACCTCCAGATGTCAGTACATTAATGTCTTTGAGTTTAAAAGACCTGACTTTTCCTGGAGTTCTCCAGTGGTTTTGTGGACACTTAATTCCTTGTACTAAAGTTCTGTCTGTTTTAAATTTCCAAGTCACCATTCTTAGTCTTTGAACTAAAGGAGATCATTGCAACTTATTTCATCTCAGATAGCAGAAAGAATGAAGAAATGATTCAGATACAATAATTCATAATGAAGCACCATTTTAAATACTCTAAAATGTACCAAGTACTTCCAGAGAACCATCTTTCATGACCTTACTGCCCATTCTCATATTGTAACAAAACCTTCTTTCATTAATTCATGTTATACTCAGATTTTCTTAGGGAAGAGACACTGGATTACTTCCATTTCTGTTTTGATTTTTAGTAAAGATGATAATTTAAAAATTACCAGTATAGTAAAACTGTTTTATTTTGGTCTACTTGGTTTATCTGGTACTTCCAGGACTTCGCTGGTCCCTGCTGGTGCTAAGGATGAAGAAGGAGTTTCCTTATGCTGGGCCGTCCCACTGTCTCAATGAGGGAGGGAAGTCTCGAGCCCAGTGGCACAGAGACTTCCTAATTGGGCTACTTATTAAGATGTACTCTCTCTTGCTTCCCAGCCACCCTGGCATCCATTGGTGGAGGAGGAAAGTCTTAGGGAATAAGAATGTTTGTCCTGTCCACTAACTGTTAGCTGGGTTCTCAAAAGATCTCCCATTGCTGCTAATACTGGGCTTACATAGTCCTTTTGGGAGGGTTCCTGTATGATGATTGCTGATTTTTTATGACTTAGGAATGGCCTAATTTAATTAAACTCTACTTAAAAATAATTGTTTTGAATATTTAAAATACTCTAATTAGGATATGATTCTCACAACACAAAGAAATTTCTACATATTGAAAATTTCCCTGAGATTGCAGCCATGCTACTTGAATAAGAATAAATCTATTTACATATGAATTGTTAGGAACTTTACTATTGTATATAGTTTTATATATCTATATTACAGATATATCAACGCAATCTATATACAAATACATAAAGCATATTTTTTTATGAAACATTTGTTTTACGAAAAAATTTAAAATATATTTCTATGGTGAAGATGCTATTCTTGGAGAGACAAATGTGATTTTCCTAAATGGTTTCATGTCCATGTATGAAGCTATTAAGATTTCTAATATTATTTCAGCCAACCTTTAATGCAAGCATTCAATATTTAATTTAAAAATTTAATTTTTATTATTCTTATAATACTAGCACACACACACACACACACACACACACACACACATATTTGAGCAACAGAATGACACTGAGCTCCTTAAACATAGTGTGCTAGGACATACTTCCAGTTTTTGACCTGTAGATTAGTAGTACAATAGTATTCCATCATTTTTTAAGTTTCAGTAGTTCTAAGCATTGTATTTGTATGTTTCAAATTTTAATTTCTACCCTAAAAAACCATGGATAGATAAGAAACATACCAGCAAATATTTGACATCTTATTATCTGTATGGTATTATTAGTAGGTTTGAAGGGGGATGCAAATAACTGAGAACACTGCTTATAGGAACTTGTAATTAAATTGGAGTAGTAAAACACTAACATCTTATGGAGGGTGTGAATCATAGATTCAGTTGTGCAGAACTGATACGTGTCTTTACTCTTTTTTTATTAGTTAATTCTAAATCAAAACCCTGTCCAAGCTGTCATCTACAATTCAAATTCAGCCTTAAGACTTGATTCCTTCGTTTAGTCCACCAATGTTCTACAATTATTCTAGTGTCCCACATTGAGGAGGCCTCTGTCTTAATTCACTAGTTCTGAGTAGTACTGACGCACCTGTTATCCCAGTCTTGAGGGTTCTTTTAGGTTCAGAAACTTTCTGTTTTTATCCTGTCTTTGAGGTCCATGTAGAAAAAACAAAACAAAACAAAACAAAACAAAAAAACAAAAACAACTTAGTATCTGCTTCATTGGAGCATAAAGTAGCTATTCTCTGATATTTTCCACTTCCTCAAGGTGTTGCCAGCTAATTGGACCCAAGGCCTCTGTTAAAAAGATCTATAGTCTTTTCATCTTCTATTCAACCTGTCTTAATCCTTATCCCCCAAATCCTTACTTTTTTCTTCCCTCACCTGTGCCAACCCTTCTGGAGACTGAATGGTAAAAAAGACAGGGAAAGCTAATGATTTCAGCTGCTTTTCACCTCAGCTTGCTGGGTTCTCTGAGAAAAGAAAATGCAAAGCACCTGACTGTCTTTCTGGAAAGAAGTAAATAGAGGATTCTTTGAGTTCTAGTAATATACTCTCCTCCTACAATGACTAAACAACTAGATAAAATCATGCTTGAATCAGACAATAAAAATTGCAGCAGACATTATGAGTGGGGCTCGTGGCTGCGTGGAGTTTGATCAGAGTAGGTACAACAGAGAGATGCGTTTTGAAAATATACAAATGATGTAAGGCTAATGATGGGAAGATAGCATGGATATGCCATTTAAAAGGAACAGTTTCGGGGCACCTGTGTGGCTCAGTCAGTTACGCGTCTTCCTTCAGCTCAGATCATGACCCCAGGATCCTGGGATTGAGCTCTGCAGCAGAGGGCCTCTCTGCTCAGTGGGGAGCCTGCTTCTCCCTTTCCCTCTGCCTGGCACTCTGCCTACTTGTGCTCTCTCTCTGTCTCTTTCTGTCAAATAAAATCTGTTACAAAAATGAATGGTTTTATGTGGAATAAGTAAAATTAGTTAATAGAAAGTGCTTTTTTTGTGTTTTCTAATTATAGGTTAGGCATATCAAAGTATAGGTTGGGGTTTATAATGTGTGATGAAATGGCAATGAGAACCATCAAAATTAAGTAATGGCAAATTAGCTACGACAGAATAACTATTGATAAGTATAAAAAGGAAATGAAATAAGATGAGCTTCACATCTTTTATTTATTTATTTTTTGGAGTAAATATTTTTATTTTTTTATTTTATTTTTTTAATTATTTTTTATTATATTATGTTAGTCACCATACAGTACATCTTTTAAATCAGTCAATATGTCACCATTACACTGTATGATATTATAAGCACCCTGATTAGATTTACATATGGCATCATTGACCATTCATAGTATGAATATTTAATAGCAGACAAGTAAAGAGAATCACAGATAAAGAAAAAAAAAAAGATCCATGTAACTTTTGAAAAATATCAATGGTTAGTGCTATAGGCTTAGACAATCTTTAAAAGGTTAGAGGTCAGTGCAAGAATAAACATGACTTGTATTACATGATATTACTTTGAATAAGGGGCTGAAAAAGTTGCATTATCTAAGTGAGAAAGTATATTTTTTAAATTTACATTATATCATGACAAAAATGTTTCTGTTACATGCAACCTGAGCTGAGATGCTAGCCTGTAAGTTAACACATAATACATGTCATGGCTCATGTACACAAAAGAAGCTGTAAAGAGTTTTCTGATGGGGAAAACAAAAAACAAAAAAATTCAAGAACAAACACCACAAAACAAATCCTTTTTTCTCATCCTAATTACTATATTAAATGTGATGTTAAATTTTTCCTTTTTATCTATTTTCTAGTTCTGGTATATACACATCTTTATAAGGCAACCAAGAAGTATTTATCAGTTATTTACCATATAATTATCATCGCACCACACATTTAATCTGCCAACTCTTGCTCAGTATGGAACAATTTAATTATATATCTTGGAAAATTATATTTTTTTCTAGATCATGTGTATTAGATTGTCCATTAGAGTGGTTACTAAACACACTTTGGAGTCCAAGTACTTGGTCATTTACTATTATGAAAACTTGGATAAGGATTTCATCTCTTCAAAGCCTCTGTTTCTTCAACTCTAAGTGTTGGAAATAATAATACATAACTCAGTATTATGTAGATTAAAAGAGTTAAGTTAATCATAGTGCTGACTATAGACTCTAAACTATTACTATATGTAGTGTAAAAAAACGATGAGAAGGTAAACAACTGTATAAGATGAAATAGTGGTATGAGAAAAAATTGTTGTAGTGTCCTGTTTGCTCAGGTATCTTCAACTGGGATAACTCTGGTTCTTCAGATTGAACCCAGAGCGTTTACTCTCTTGGATTGAGATTATCTTTAGTAAAATGCATTACCATGAGTAACCAATTAAGCTCTTATTTGTCTGAGTTTGTCAAATACATTTCAACCTGAAATTTAGCTTAACTAACCAATCTCACTTAACATTAACACTAACAAATCAAGTAAATAAGTATATGATGCAAAATGTAATTGGTGTTGTAAATTTATAAGTTTGATTCTATAAGGACATTGTTCTCAGTCTATTCTCTTGCTTACATTGGAGCAGTGGACCCAATCCAGGTTGCACACAGAATAATCTCAGCTTTAAAAAATTACCAATGCCTGATCCTTACTTCAACATTTATAATTTAACTAGTCTGGAGTAAAGCTTTGACTTCAGAATTGTCTGAAATATTTTCAGGTGAGTCTAATAAGAATGAAGTTTAAAAAAACTGAATTTGAATAAATTGTTGCTAGGCAAATGGTGCTAGATACTTTCTGTATAATAATATATTGGAGTGTTTTTTTGTGAATAGAAAATCAAATTATAAAACAAGTCCTTAAAGAGCAGAGGTGGGAAAATAGAATTAGACTATAAGCAATCTCTTATACTGTTTTGGAATAGTACAATAACAGTAGACTATGAACAAGTAAAAATGAATGTTGCAATCTTTAGAACAATGCTTCTCGATTGGGTACTACTTTTCCCCCAGAGGGATATTTAACAATGCCTGGAGACATTTCTGGTGATTACAGTTGGGATGGAGTAATATTGGCATCATAAGTAGAAAACAGGTTTGCTTCTAAACCTCCTATAATGCACAGGACTGCCTCTTCACAACAAACAATAATCCAGCCCAAAATTTCAATAGTGCAGAAGAGGAGAAATCCTGTTCTAGAATAAGTACTGAAAACATCAATACCAGAGATAAAATTCATATTAAATAATTATCAGTTTATCCAAAAAAGGGCAGCTGAGGAGGAACAGAAGGACAATAAACAAATAGGATAAATGAGGGAAAAAGAGCAAATTAGGAGACTCAGCCTTAACCCTATCAATAAGTCTATGACATGTAAAGGGACTAAACATTATACTTAAAAGGCAGAGCCTATAAGACTGGCTAAAAAATCAAGACCTAAGCTTATGTGATTTACAACAAACATAGCTTATGTATAAAGACACAGATAGGTTAAAAGTAAAATGGTGAAAAAAGATTAACTATGCAGACAGCATATGAAGGCTGGTGAAGCTATAGTAATATCAGACAAAGTACGTAGCTAAAGAGAAAAAAAAAATGACATTTCATAATGGTTTGCTAGTTGACATTTCATAACTGGTTCAGTGTCTGCCTTTGACTCAGGTTATGATCCTAGGACCCGGGATCGAGTTCCACATTAGACTCCCTGCTCAGTGGGGAGTCTACGTCTCCCTCTCCCTCTGCTCCTTCCCCTGCTTGTGCTCTCTCTCGCACACTCTCACTCTCAAAAAAATAAATAAGGTCCTAAAAAAAAAAAGAAAGAAAAGAAAATAGAGGAATGAACAATTCTCAATTCATTTTATGGGTTAATATTTAGTTGGCATCGAAACATGAAAAATAAAACAAAAGGGTATTATATATTAAAATTCTGCATGAACACAAATGTAAAAATTCTCAACAAAATGTTAGGAGATCAAATTCAGCAATACATGAAAAGAGATAAATCATCATGACCAAGTCAGGTGTATCACAGGAATGCAAGTTTGATTCAAGAGTTGAAATCAAACAATGTAAAATACCATATTAACAGAATAAAGATGAAAAACCATGCATTTCATTATGCAGCAAAAGAGACAAAATTTCATGTTTCTTCCCTTTAAAAACTCTTATCATATTAGGATTTAAAGAAAACTTCTTCTAGAATATCTAGAATACACTAGAGTCAAGAGATAAACCCTCACATATATGGTCATCTGATTTTCAACAAGCAGCCAAGAAAATACGATAGCATAAGGGAAGTCTTCTAGTTGAAATATTATACATGCGCAGGAAATTGCAAAGATAGTACAGAAAGGACTTATATCTACCTCTCCCTTCTTAACCCTGTTCCCTCCATTGGTTACATTTAGAATACCCATAGTACAGTATAAAAACCATTAATTTGACATTTGTACAAAGTATGTGTACAGTTCTATGTAATTTTATCACATGTCCATTTTTTTTTTAAGATTTTATTTATTTATTTGACAGAGAGATAGAGACAGCCAGTGAGAGAGGGAACACAAGCAGGGGGAGTGGGAGAGGAAGAAGCAGGCTCCTAGCAGAGGAGCCTGACATGGGGCTCGATCCCAGAACGCCGGGATCACGCCCTGAGCCGAAGGCAGACGCTCAACAACTGAGCCACCCAGGTGCCCCTATCACATGTCCATTTTTGGAATCACCACCACAGATACAGAAATATTCCATTACCACAAAGATCTCAGTGTTACTCATTTATAGTTACCCTTTCTTCTCCACGATCTCTAATCCCTGGCAACCACAAATCTGTTCTTCAGATCTATTAATTTTTTCATTTGGGAAATGTTATGTGAATTATATAGTATATTACCTTTTGGTATTGACTTTTTTTTACTCAGCCATAATCCCCTTGAGTCTACTCAAACTGTTACGTGTATCAATAGTTCATTTATTTTTATTGCCAAGTAGAATTTCAAAGTATGCCTGAACCACAGTTGTTTGTTTGTTTTTGTTTTTTTTTAATGATTTTATTTATTTGACAGAGATAGAGACAGCCAGCGAGAGAGGGAACACAGCAGGGGAGTGGGAGAGGAAGAAGCAGGCTCATAGCGGAGGAGCCTGATGTGGGGCTCGATCCCATAACGCCGGGATCACGCCCTGAGCCGAAGGCAGACGCTTAACCGCCGTGCCACCCAGGCACCCCTGTTTGTTTTTGTTTTTAATCATTCAACTATTGTAGGATGTTTTGGTTGTTTCTAGTTTTTTGTCATTACAAATAAAGCTGCCTTGAACACACTTGGACATGGTTTATATAAACATAGTTTTTATTTTCCTGAAAGAAATGCCTGGGAGGGTGATTGCTGTATTATATGATAAATGTATGTTTAGTTTTTTTAAGAGACTGCCATGCCATTTTCCAGAGTGACTGTACCATTCTACATTTCCACAGACAATGTATGAAAGACCTCATTTCTCCACATACTCACCATAACTTGGTATGTCACTATTTTTGTTTTAGCCATTCTTGTAAGTATGTGGCGATAACTCACTGTTATCTTACTTTGCACTTCTGTGGTGACTAGTGATACTGAGCGTCATTTCATCAGCATATTTGCCATCTCTGTAACCTCTTTGGTTAAATATCTCTACTGTTTGCCCATCTATTAATTAAATTGTTTATTTTATTACTGTTAAGTTTTATGACCTTTTTATATACTCCGGACATAAGGTTTTTTTCAGCTGTGAGATCTATAAGCCTTTTCTCCCTATTAACCATGTTGCTGGGACAATTGGGTTTTTATATGAAAAACAAAACAAAACAAAACTGATCTCTTTCATTCAACACATAAAAATAATTTGAGATAAATCGTGGACCAAACTGTAAACACAGAGCTATGAAACTTCCAGATGAAAACATAAATAATATTTTTCTCCTTTGGGGTAATAGAAAACTTCTTGAAGAAGTAAACTAGAATCATTAACAATAATAAATAAATTGGAGTTCAGGGGCACCTGGGTGGCTCAGTTGTTAAGCGTCTGCCTTCGGCTCAGGTCGTGATCCCAGGGTCCTGGGATCCAGCCCTGCATCGGGCTCCCTGCTCAGCGACCCTCTCCCACTCCCCCTGCTGGTGTTCCCTCTCTTGCTGTGTCTCTGTCAAATAAATAAATAAAATCTTAAATAAATAAATAAATTGGAGTTCAGCAAAATTGGAAAAATTCTGCTCAAGAAACATAATTAAAAAAAGAATATATAAACCATAACAGGGAAAAATTATTTGCAACACATATATGTGACAAAGGACTTTCATCAAGAGGACATCTAGAGATCCTACAAATTAGCAATTAAAAGACAGAGATTCCAGTTTTTAAAAATGGGCAAAAACTTGAACAGTTTTTCTTTACCGGTAAAACTATTTTCTTTAAAAAACACTCACCTTCCTTAAAAAAAGAAGATACGTGGTCAATAATCATACATAAAGGTCCCCAGAGAAATGCAAATTAAGATTGCAGTCATTTCACACTGACTGGAATGGCTAATATAAAAAAAAACCCCTCAAAACATTAAATATTTGTGGAGATATGGAGCAACTGGCACTCTCAGACATTGCTGGTGGAAACTTAAAATGGTTTAATCACTTTGGAAAACTGTACGGCACTTTTTAAATAAAATGAAACATATGTCGACAATATGAGCAAGTAATTCCATTCCTAGGTATTTAGCCAAGGGAATTGAAAACATAAGTCCACAAAAGAATTTGCCCAATAGTTTTCTTAGAGTCAAATTTGTGGCAGCCAAAAAGAATTGGGTAAAATGTGTCATCGGTAGAGGGCTGCATAAAAGCACGATGGTGTATATTCCTACAATAGAATACTAATAAGCAGCAAGAAAAGATTAAACTATTAATATGAAGCATTTTAACAGAAGAATCCAGATACAATGTGTATGTACTGTGTGATTCCGTTTATACATAAATTCTAGCAAGAGAAAAAACTAATCTCAAGTGTTAGGTATCAGAAAGTTGATATGGGAAGAAGCACTTGTAGTTGGAGGCGTGAAACTTAATGGTATGATAGAAATGAATGATCTATATCTTGTTTTGCCTAGTGGCTACGCACATGTATATGTCTGCTCATATTTGTTTGGCTGGATATTTAAACTCTGTCCATTTTGTTGTATATTAACTATAACTTAATTTTAAAAAGGCTAAGTACGAATAGGCAAAGAAACAAAACAACTCAAAATAGAAGGAATGCAAATGGCCACTAAGCATATGAAAATATGTTCCACCTCACTAGCGATCAAGTGCTCTCAATTAAAGCAACAATATGAAATAACTTTCCATCTATCAGATTCATAAGAATAAAGAATGAATGATAATTTCTAGTTTTAGCAACTGTAGATGAAAAGAGGCACTTATTTATCTCCAGGGAGAATGTCAATTGGTACAAACTCTGAAGAGAAATTTGTTTCGAAAACTTTACGGTGTCTCCACCTCTGCATGTAAAAAAGCATATGTAAAAAAAGCTACTTGATTTGTAGCTTGTTCATCTGTAAAAATGAGATTAATAGGACTTGCTCTACCTTATTGTAAAACATTTTTGTATGTAAGAAAATAATACTGTTTAGCATAGAATGGCTGCCCCTTATGTTGTGGGGAAATGGGAGAGGCCGAGGAGATTAAATAAATAGACAGAAGGAATGTTGCATGGGCCTAAGATGTAAATGTGCTGTGAATAGAGGAATATGATTAACTCAAGCCTTTGCACCTGAGTCTAAAAGAAACAACAACAGGTGTATAAGACAATGGGATTGAAAGATCTTTGAAATTTCAAGTACTTTACTTGGTAAAGTGTCACTTAAAATACACACTTACTATCATTGCCAATTCTCTTCTGCACTTTTTGCTCTGTTACCCTCTATTACCTACTGCCTCACACTAAACTCCCACTCATCCTTCAAAACTTAAGGTAATGCTGAGGAAACAATGGGATAAATGGTGTGATGATTCCCAATTCCTCAGAATTAACAGATTAGGACTTCAAAATTCTCAGCCTAAGCATAGGTTAGTACCTGGAGATATATACATAAAAATATATTACAAACAAACTGTTCTCTCTCTCTTCCCATCCTAGACTAATTAAAACAGAATGTCTGCTAGAGCCCAGACATTGATAGGTTTTTAAAAGCTCATGAGTTGATTCAAAGTGCAAGAATCTGGGTTAGATAGAGTTGCAGGATTAGGGATTTTACTCACTGCAGAGGGTATAGAAACTGTGCTTATTCGAGTTCCTCTTAGAAATATAATGTAATTTGCAAATATTGCATGGTCAGAGGTCAGCTATTATACCTTCTACATTCTTTTGCAGGTAGTATTATAGCTTTAGGCCAGAAGTTTTCTCCATTGACTTGTTTTTATCACAGTTGGTTTGCTAACTGGATACAGGGTCTGGATTCCTTTGCTGTGAAATATAATTCTGTTATCAGCAAAAACACATTCTGCCCAAGGTGGTTTCTCCAGTGGCTTTAATCTCCCTTTTCAAATCCCAGGAAATAAAGAGCCTTCCAAACTAAAGAGTGAGTCATCATTTGGGCTAAAAGAGACCTTTAGTTTAGATTTCAGATATTCTAACCCACTGTAAGAGTTTGATAAAAAATGAATCAGAGCTTTTAATTAATTGTGTACAGAAAACTGACAAAATTCTATTGGGAGACATTCCTAATAATCCATGCACATAATAAGATGGGAATTGTTTATAAATATAAATGAATTGAAGGGTTTACAACCCTGAAACAAGACGATGAAAAAATCAAACCATGGTTGGCAACCTCACAATTAAATTCTCAGTTAGTAAATGACTTGAGAATTCTGTTTAATCTTTGTTTTCCAATATGTTCCTGGAAGCAAAGAGAAAAAAAAAATCTCAGCCAGAATAGGAAACTCAGAGAGACTATATCACATACATATATTTTCAATAACTTGGTTGGTTTCAAGATACTTGAGTGCAAACATAATCTCCTTTGTGTGTGTGTGTGTGTGTGTGTATGTATGTGTGTGTTTTCTCTCTCTCTCCCTTTCTCTATGTTTATGTATAATGTTTATATGTATATATGTATATATATGCAATATAAGTTTGACAGAGATTGTGGTTTCCAACTGCAAAAAATTTTAAAAATCAAATTGTGGACTTTGAGGGAAAACCCTTTTTCCTTTTTTTTTTAATTTAAAAAAGATTTTATTTATTTATTTTTAGATAGAGAGAGCACAAGCAGAGGGGAGGGGCTGAGGGAGAAGGAGAAGCCGACTCTCTGATGGGCAGGGAGCCTGATATGGGACTTGATCCCAGGACCTTGGGATCATGACCCAAACCGAAGGCAGATGCTCAGCCGACTGAGACACCCAGGCACCTTGGCAAATTCTTATTTCTGAAAAAGAAATTGATATTGTGTGATGTTTGCCTATTTTTACAGTTGACATTTTATATTGACTATTTTATAAAACTAGCATCAAAATTTATTTAATGGTGAGTCTAGATACCTGCTCTAATATGTGGCTGTACACAATTTAGCTGCTCATAAAATTATCCCCCACTCTTATGTTACAAGCAGATTCATATGCTTAGTTATCCAACTATAAACAAATAAGTTTGCATCAGAAGTTATTTGATTCTTTAAAATTACATCTGATATTTCATTTTATCTTCTCCAAAATTATATCAAGAAAGAAGAACTCATTTCATCAGTGAAAATGTCAATGCATATCTTGTACTTGGTGATTCCCTGAATGCCTAAAGTTCTGTCTTCCATCCTTGATTATTGCTTTCTTGAGGGCAAGGAATGTGGCTTTTTCTTACTCTAGCACATCATTTAGCATAGTCCCTGGACAAAACTATGTGGCTTATAAATTACATTTTTTCAGATAAACTGAATTAGACCTCATTGTATCTAAAAATACTACCAAATATGATAAAACCATTTCATTTATTCACTATTCATATTTATGAAAACTCTTGTCTTAATGACACTGATTCAAAAGATGATTATTCTCCAAACTAACTTTACTCACTTGAGCTGTAGAAAATGATCCCCTCTTCTGCAAGCCATTTGGTCTGGGGTGCTCATATATTTTTCACTACCAATGTGCTAACATAAGATGTACAGTTACTAAGGCAAAAATCCTATTTGGTAAGAAAAGCTGAACAGTGTTACAAACATCTAACCCTCACTGTTTCCATTGTCATTATGCTTAGGCATGAATGCAGTTACAATTACATAGGTACTGATAGCAATGCTCTACCCAGCCTCAATTGATCAGCTCAAATTTAGTGGCATTAGTATCTTAACAGCTGAAGAAAACTAGATAATATGTTTTATAAGGCAAATGTTTGCATTTACTTCATCCAAAGAGTTCTTGGAACAATCTTGCAGAACCACAAAAGCATTTTAGATACACGATGGCACAGAAATAAAAATTGGCAAAAACAGAATTTTCGATTAATTCTGACAAAGGAAATAGCTATTCATGCAGAATATGTTAATATTCCATGACTAACAATCTTTTTTATGACTCATACATGATAATACATTGACTATAAAGTACATAAAATGTTTCTAAATTTTAAGTCACTTTTGATAAATGAGATTAATAGATATAAATTTGACCTTTTTTTCTTCTTGATACTGTGTACTCACCACATTATTTCTCTGTAATTTTTCTATTCTTTTATAATTCTCTGCATACTATATAAGATAATATCCCACATGCTCATACAGAATTAATTTTTGCTTGGGAATGGTGGCCAGAGCCAACTTATATCCAAATATTGGAAGTGGTGATGTCTTAAGTTCTTTTTAAGTTTAATTAGAGGCTGTAAGCACTACATTTTATAGCCAAAGAGAACTAAAAACCTAATTTTCCATAGAAAAATGGATCCAATATTGGTTAAATTGTTTCCTTCCATCACTAACTATACAGAATGTGTCTATTCCCAGCCCCACATTCATACATAAAAGATAAAAGTGTAGTTGTTAAAAGACTGGTACAAGTTGGGTCAATATTTCTTATTGAGCAATAACTTTGAAGTATTTCACAACAGAACTTTAAAATCTCTTTAAAAAATATATCATTGACAGGATGCCATTAGATCTCTAAAATAAGAGACAGTGATGAGATTTTCTAAGGAATAGTATTTTCTATTTTAGTTTCAGAGCTAAGGTTATTCATTTTCCCCAAAACAAGAAGGTGATTTCCAAGTAAATAATGTATCTCAAATGGCACAATATGGTGTAGTGTTTAGTTTTGGCTGCTTTTATAATACCGGGTTTGAAGCTTCAGTCATACAATTACGAGCTACATGATTTTGGGTGATTATTATATATCCCCTGTGCCTTAGTTTTCTAAAGTGTAAAATAGCAATAGTATTAGGTTCTCCTTTAAAGAGTTTTTGTAATGATTAAATGAAATTTATACATGTAAAGTGCTATATCAGGTGTATAGGAGGTGTTCAATTAAAGTTATATATTATCACTCATTATTTCATTGAATCTGGGATGGCATTGATTGTAAGATTGCATTATTGTTATATAGAACACTAAGGAGAAAATGCTGCCATTTAAACCAGGATGTGTATTATAACTTGGAATTGGTATTTTATACTGATTGAAAGAGCTCTTCTGCATTTAGATAGATTTTAATCATGTATACCTATAATGCATGCATAAAAAAGGAGGAATAAGTGAAACAAATTGGATAGGTTATCTCAAAGATTCTTAACATGCAAGGTCCAACATCTTTGAATAAGCTTTGAGTCAGCATCATCAATGTCCAGATGTTTTCAACCATGTATCGCTCTTGTAGCCATCACGGGTATCACTAATGCCACTTTTCTTAGGAGTGGTACATTACGTCTGCTATTTTTTACCACTTGCACTCATGGTGAAATGTTAATGCTGGCATTTTCTTAATTTCCCCAGGTGATGTCACGGAAAGGTTTTCAGAGAACAATGGGATTTATATTCTCTTCTCAAATGATTCTTGAATAGTTGTAATTTTCTTGTTAAGTCCTCTAAAATAACAGCCAAGTTAACGACAAGTAGCCACTAACAACTTTATCATTTTAGCTGCTTGTCCAACAGTAATAAGACTTAATCTTAAGACATTGATTATTAGTTGCATATAGATCTCAGAGATGTTAAAATGGGGGATATAGGAGACTCTTTAGAATCATGGAATTCTCTATCATACTCTGATCTCTCTTCCCTTTTTTCCATCCCTAGGGATCAGAGATGGGGTAAATTATGTAATTAGTCAATTTGGGAAAAATAAGCTAGTTATGCCCAGTTTGAGCCTCTTTCTTTTTAGCAGATGGCTTCTCCACACAAAATGGACCCCTGTTCTCTGTCCCAAAGCCAGGCTATCCATTCAAAGATGAACCCTTCTCTGATCCAGCAATGTCAGTCCCTGGATTGGTTAATCTTTCAGCTGTATATTGGTTTTATTTTAAAGCTTGTATTTCAACTTAGCCCTTATCACTAATATTTTAGTTAATCTGCTAGGTCTTCTGTCTTTTTCTCAGTTTTTATTGAATTCCTCCCATCACACATGTGCAGACCACAAAGTAATGTGGCCGAGAAGTGGCCCCCACACTGTACTCCCTCTACCACTTGATTGTTGTTTGCTTTAGATAGATTTTATTAATTTGGGCCTTATTCCACACCTTTTCATGGATTTTTTTAAAGCTCCTTGTCTCTTTTGTGAGAGTAGGTTTAATTAAAACTGGAAAATGTTAGGGCTCACATAAACTGCAGTATGTTAAAAGAAAACTAAGGGAGGGCTACACCATTAACCCCTCTAGGTCATGGAACACCACTCCCTTCAGGTAATGTTTTCAAGTTCCTGACAAATATCAGTCTTCAGGGTTTAGAAATGAGAAATCAGAATTCCCTGGAGTTGTAGCAAATTTTCAAATTATAATTTATTTTTTATCTCAGTATGTTTAAATGATAATGAGTGAGCATGATAATAAGTAGTGAATTATTTTTTCAAAAGGGCAATACTAGAAGTTTCAGAGTTTCTTTAAAAAATAAACTGAAATAATGTAATAATATACTAATATACTAATAGTATGAACTAATATGTAGTGATAAGATTACATATTTCATTAACATATAAAAGTATCCTACTTGATTTAGACATTTAATAAAGAAAACATCAAAAGAATGAAATAGTAAGACAAGATGAAATGAATGCCAAATAAATATCATTTTTAAAATGAAAGAGAACACTACATGCACTTAATATTTAAAAGTTACTGTTTTTAAAATGGGATTTTGGAATACCTAAAACATTACTTAGCCTATCTGATCTTCATTTCATAACAAATATTCTAGATGCAGAGAAGTTTCTTTCTTTTCTCATTTTTGAACATTTTTTTGTTGTTGACTCCAACTGAATTGTCCAGAGGGTTTACGAAGTCTCTATAGGTTGTGTGTTAGTTCAGGTTGCTCTGTATCAGTTCATTTCCTTTTTATAAAGATGAAAAGATTTTTTCTGCTCTCCTGGGGTTTGGTTTTGCCATGAATGCATTGCTTTCACTAATTTAGATTTCAGATCAGTTTCCAATTTCATACGAGTATTCCACATCAACATTTATATCTTCTCTGCGTTTTATCTGTTGAAGTATTTACAAAGAACTGTTGCCTCTAGTGGTTATGTAAACAGGAAAACTCCACCAACTGCTAAAAGCTGTAGAATCTGCTTCCAGGCTCCTCAGCTAGACGTCAACATGATACCCTAAAATTCTTATCCATATATATTAATATTACCCAGTAGCTATTATTTTTCTGTGATTTTGATAGAGTGAAGTGAATTTTACTCTTAATCTCAGAACCTGGTCATTTGACTCTGAAGGAATTGTAATTTAATAATTTGGGTCAGTCCACTCTTTTTGGTATTGATTTTATATTTCAGGATGACATAAACAATTGCAGTCCACCTTCTGACCCAGATGCATTATAGAAAGGAGCAATTTCTGTGGAATGAGAAGTTTTCATAAGGGTGGAAATATTGTTTGTCTTTTTAGAAAAAAGAACAGCAGAAATGACAGACCTGCATTGGGCAAGCATCGGATTTCCGGGAGAGTGAAGTCTCTCCCTACTTCTTCATTTTGCAAATTTGCTTTATTTCTTAGTTAAGCTATCTAATTCTATTTAGGGACAATTCCAGCTATGAACTATCACTTTCCAGACAGTTTCCATACTGAGTATGGAAGGTGAATGATGAACAGATAGATTAGTAGAAGAAAAATCTGGATATCTTCACACAAATATTAAAACTGGAATAGTCAATTCTGTAAAGAAATATATTTTAAAATGTAAACATCATAAAAAAATCAAATAAAATATGATGTTCTTATATTTGACACAAAGGTATGGCACATTATTAATCATCGTGAACCACTAGTGAATTAATTAGGTAACTCAACAACAACAGCAAAAAAGTGGACTAAAATCCTAAATCCTAAAAAAATATATTACTTACTTTTTATTGAGCTAAATATATTTTATTATTATCAAATAATTTATAAAAACTGTTCTAATGAATTTAATTTCTAAAATACTTGGTTTTTCTATGGCTTTGGACTGATACTTTTAGATATAGTGACTATAAGATAAGACACCAGTAACTTAATTAAATTCCTAAAAGAGCCAGGTTAGACAAAACAAAAACTCATAGACTTTTTTAGGATTTTGATATGTAAAACCAATTGAGCAATTATCATGGTAAACATGGAGTTTATGTCTGAGTATCACAATTAAAAAAATAGCAGCAGATGGCCTTTATTTTTTAACTTGCTGACTTATGGCTGTTAGTACAAACTCAACATATACCATGCAAACAGATTATAGCAATAATTATTTCTGTAAATGTAATTCATATGCATTGCCAAGTCAAATAGATTTTGTAACCTAATGTTATAGGGTACACTGTTCACAAGTGTGGAGTCTATATTACTGTTCTTTGAGCTTCAGAATTTACAAGATGACTTTAGAAGTTTGGAACAAGGATGTGCCTTATAGATCTGTATCTATAGCAGTTTTGTGGATCAAATACCCTTTCTAAAGAGACACGTAACCTCCATTTCATACATAAAATCAATTAATATTGCTCTATCTGGTGGTGTTTTTTATCTTTACACGTGTAAAAATAACCCATTCAATGAAACAGTCTATGCAGCCAATAGACTACAGTTTATCTTGATTGATGGAAATGGCAATTACACATACGTATGAACTTGTGTAAGAAACTGTCATAGGAAGAAAATGAAACTTGTACATCAGCATCATGGTGGCATAGATATCCCTCTTTTCTTGTCTCTCCTTTTAACAACTGAAATTTGGCATCCATCCCTGAGCAAAAGTGCTTCTGTCAGAGTTGTGGGATCCAGCACAATGTGCCAAGGCCGTTGAGTGGGGTCTCACCCACCTGGGTGTCAGGTTGTAGGCAGACAGACCTCAGTAAGGGCTGTGGAACTGGTAGGAACCTGTGAACCAGTTTCAGCTCTTCTCGGTCATGGTCACGGAGTACCTGGGGAGCGCTGACTTTGGTAGTCTCCCATGGTTGCGAAAGCCTTTGTAGAAGTACAGGTTTCCTGAGGAGAGGTTCCAGCACTGTGTTGAAAAAAAAAAAAAAAAAGAGGAGTTTGGACATATTAGAGAGAATAAAAGGAACTTTGCCTTCCAAATTGGAAAAAATAAGTATAATTGTTATTATTTACAGATGATATGATTTTGCATATAGAAAACCCTAAAGACTCAACCAAAAAACCATTGGAACTAATCAACAAACTCAGTAAGGTTTTAGAATATAAAATCAACTTACAAAATTCAGTTGTGTTTCTTCATACTAAAAACAGGATATGTAATAAATAAATAAAGTGATCTCATTCACAGTAGGATTGAAAACAATGAAATACTTAGGGATAAATTTAACCAAGGAAAGGAAAAATCTGTGTAATTAAATGAGTAAGAATTTGATAAAAGAAATTGAAGAAGAGAGAAACAAATGGAAAGATATCCCATGTTTATGGATTGGAAGAATTTAAATGTCCACACCATCCAAACTCATCCATAGATTCAATGCAGTCTATATTTTTCACAGAAGTAGAATAAATAGTTCTGAAATTTTTAGGGAGCCAAAAAAGACCCCAGATAGCCTAAGTAATCCTGCAAAAGAAGAACAAACCTGGAAGCATCATACTCCTGCTTTCAAATTATACTACAAATCTCTAGTAATCCAAAAAGCCTGGTGAGGGAAGAGAATGGAGAGCTCATAAGCAAACTGTGTATATGGTCAGTTAATGTTTGATGAGGGAGCCAAGAATATTCAATGGAGAAAGAATAGTCTCTTTAATAAATGGTGTTAGAAAAACTAGTTAACCACATGCAGAAAAATGAAGTTGGGCATCTATCTCACATCACTCACTTACATCACATCTGTCTTACATCACTGAAGTAGATTAAGGATTTAACTAGAAAACCTGAAAATAAAACCCCTATAAGAAATATAGGAAAAACAAAAAACAATTTCTTGACATTAGTCTTGGCAACAATTTTTGACTATGACATCAAAGCAAAAAAAGCAAAAAAAAAAAAGGCAAAAAAAGCAAAAATAAATAATTGGGACTATATAAAACTAAAATGCTTATGCACAGCAAAAGAAACAGCTAATGAAATGATAAGGCCACTTACACAATGGAAGAAAATATTTACAAACTCTTATCTGATAAGTGGTTAATATAAAAAAATATATAAATGATTCATACAGCTCAATAACAAATTAAACAAATCATCTGATTAAGAAATGGGCAGAGGAATCGAACAGACATTTTCCAGAAAAGACCTCCAAATGGCTTACTGATCCATGAAAAGATGCTCAACATCACTAATCATTAGAGAAATGTATATATCAAAACCATGATGAAATAGCACCTCACCCTTATTAGAATGTTTGTGATCAAGAAGACAAGAGGTAAAAAGTGTTGGTGAGGATGCTGAGAAAAGGGAACCCTTAAGCATCGAACTTTGCATCGGAATCCGGGGATGTACTGTATGGTGACTAACATAATATAATAATAAAAAAATTAAAAAAAAAATAAAATGCAAATTTAACATAAAAAAAAAAAGAAAAGGGAACCCTTGTCCACTGTTGGTGGAATATAAATTGTTGCAGCCGCTATGGATGTTCCTCAAAAAAATTAAAAATAGAATTACCATATAATCAAGCAATCCTACTTCTGGGTATATCCAACGGAAATTACAACAAGATATCATAGAGGATATGCCTTCTCATGTTTATTGTAGCATTATTCACAATAGCCAAGATGTGGAAATAATCTAAGTATTCTGTCAGTGGATGAATGGGTAAAGTACACACACACACACACAATGGAGTATTATTCAGCCACAAGAAAAGAGGAAATCCTTCCATTTGAAACAACATGGATGAACCCTAAGAAATGTCAGATAGAGAATGACAAATACTGCATGGTATCACTTATATTTGGAATCTCAAAAAGCTGAATTCATAGAAAACAGGTTAGCATGATAGTTGGCCGAAGTTAGGGGAATAGGGAGATGTTGGTCAATGTGTATAAACTTTCAGTTAGGATATGAATAAATTCTGGAGATCCAATGCACAACATTGTGATTATAGTCAACGATACTGTATTATGTACTTCAAAGTTACTAAGAGACTAGATTTTAAATGTCCTCATCACACACATAAAAAATCAATAATAAGGAAAAAGAAAGAAAATAGATAATTAAAACATTCCATTTCATCAGATGCTAAAATGAGAGATAATAGCTGGTGTCTTAACTGGATTTTTGTGACGTTGAAGATTTTTAAAAATCTATAAATTTGAAATATGTCTCCTCCTAAAACATGATAGGGCAGGGAGGAGCGGATAGATAACTGATTCTAATCTCTAGTGCATACTTTACATATTTGAAAAGTTCGGAATTTCCCTGTGTATTTGTTTTTGGAAGACTTTTCTTTGGCAATTTACATCTTCTTTAGTAAGGATGGATCTTTTTAAAATCATTCATGGTGCTTTATTTCTTGGATCCTCAGCCACCAAAAAAGCAGGTTTATTTGGTGTATTCTCCATCCAACCCAAGAATAAGCCTAACTGCATTTAGAAAGGTTTTTAACGTGTATTGAACTATATACATCTAGGACCACCTCCAGTGGGCAGCCATCCCATCTTCTTCTTGTGACCTGAGTACATGCAGCTTCTTGCACTTAGGGGACTCTGGTGTGTTGCTTTAAATCTGTTTATATCTAATATTGTATAGAATGATATTATGTACATTATTTCTCTATGTTCATGCCCATATAGATGCAACACATACATGTCCTGTACCTCCAAAAGGAAAAAAAAAAATCATGACTATTTTACTGTTGCCACCACGTTTTCCATTATACCAAACATGATTCTCATTAATAACTCCATGTACTTTGTTTTTTTAGAAATAATTAATGAAAAAAAGTTTATAAGTTTACCTTAATTTAGGCAGAAAATCAATTTAATCAGAATATCCTGTTCCTCAGGCATTCTGGCTAAACAAGATTTTGTTATCTCTGAAGTGAAGATAATTATTTTTTTCATCCTAAACTTAGTCTCACTTCTGTGGCTCATCTGTGATGAGTTCTCAAACTCTTCTTAGGGTTAAGCCCATGTCTGTTCATGGAAGCATGACCGAGTTTCAGGTAGAAAAAGTGACAACCAAATGTGATACATTCTAATTAGATTTTGCTGTCATCTAGGCTAGGACCTCTGGTAATAATATAGTCTCAGGAAGTGGAAAGTTGAACATAAAAGGCTAATGAAGGTATCTTAATAAAAATTAATAAACACTTTCAAAGTGAGTACAAATTAAGGCTGTTGGGCTCTATTTAATTTTATAGGTACAACATTTTCTTAAACTCCCGCTGCCTTACAATCTGAGAAAATCATAAGATAAAGGTCTGTTAATCAGTTTAAGATTATAAAATTCCTAGAGTTTTATTTTATTAAAAAAAAACCCATATTCTTCTCCATGTTTATTAGAGTACCTCCAAGCTGTGCCTCATTAGATTTTCATTTCTTGTTGTTGCTCTTAAAAAAATGACCCAATTAGGTGAGAGGAGGTTAATCTAGAGAAGTTTTTAGTAACATTTCAGAAGGTTTATGCCAATTTGCTTGTCTTTCTGCCAAAGTATGAGTCAACTGGAGTATACGTAATGACCACACCCACTCTTCAGAAAGCAATTATAGATAATAGATATTTCGCAGCCTTTTTAAAATAAGGCAGACAGCAGCACAGTTGACAAGTGCTTGAAAATCCCACAGTGTCATGTTTGGCACATAGTACTTAGATTGCCAGCTCTTAAGATGTACTTAATTTTTCAGTTATTATTTACTTTGCCCTTTTTGATGTTCTTCTACTTTTGTCTAGCTCTATTCACATGTCTTTGGCTCACCAATATTTTCATAATGGCCTACCATATTGCTAACATTTCTAGAATGTTGAAGTACAATATATTTTTATGTAAGTACTAAGAATTTTGAAACTTGACATTTTAAAATGTTTTATAACATATGAATGCATCTTTTTTATCACAATTTATAAATCATGACTCAACTATATTATCTATTTGAGAATCTTTAGCTTTATAAATTCTTCTAGAATATTCTAAGATAAGAATAAGTGTATGTGTCATATTTTATTATCTGTGCATATGTAAGTTACCATCTCAAGTCAAACCTTGAATATTGATATTTGCTTGAAGAATATTGAATGATTACTCTTAAGTACTATGATGGTTAATCTTATGTGATGCTTTGGGGTAAAGAATGCTCAGATAGCTGGTAAAATATTACATCTGGGTGTGTCTCTGAAAATATTGTGTTAGAGGTTAGGATTTGAATCAGCAGAATGAATAAAAAAGATTGCCCTTACCAATGCAGGTGGGCATCCTCCAATCCTTTAAGGTTGGATAGAATGAAAAGGGGGAAGAAGGATGACTGTGCTCTTTGCTTGAGCTGAGACATCCATATTCTCTGGTACTTGGACATTCATCTTCTTGGTTCTTAGATCTTCAGACTCGGACTGGGACTTATACTTTTGTTCCCTGGTTCTCAGGCTTTCAGATCTGGACTACCAGCTGGCTTTCCCGGGCCTCCAACTTTCAGACAGCATATGGTAGAACTTCTCAGCCTCCATCATTGTAGAGCCTGTTCTTCATAATAAATCTCTTTCTATGTATCTATATCTCTATCTCTATTTTTCTGTTGTCTCCTATTGGTTCTGTCTCTGTATATCTGTCATCTAGCTATCTAACCTATCTATCTATCTATCTATCTATCTATCTATCTATCTGTCATCTCCCATCGGTTCTGTCTCTCTAGAGAACCCTGAGTAATACAAGCACTTTGAATTTTTTAGTGTATAATAAAAATGTAATGCTCCTTTATTTTGTTAAGAACAAAGATCATAGTCTTCTCCTGGATTCAACTTGTGTGACAGAAAGTGTACCTCATATCTTACTAAAAATATTTCTTACCTTGTTTTATTTTATATTTTATCACTGTTGGATAGTTTTTTGATTTAGGAGAAATGCTCTCTCTAAATAGCTCTTTAGTTAACTTAGTGTTATCAAAATCTAAGTAAACTTTTAAATTATAGTTAAGTAATTTATACCATAATTGCATAAAATCAAAAAATACATATATATCTTGTCCCCTCATCACTTTCCTTCTGATTATAAAAGTATGGAATAGGACGGAGGATTTTCTTTAATGTTTTTTGGTAGAAATATATTTTCATTTGGAAGGTAACTTGTGAATTACATGACTTTTTTTTGTGATAGCTACAAGCAAAATAAAAACCTTCTTAATATAAGTGTACTTGGCTCCAGAATTTCTCATATGTTATTCAAGACACATGCATATCTATTATCCTAATATATTGATTTATAGGCATAATTGATTTATAGGTTTTACACTATTTATTAAATATTTACTGCAAGCCTATTATACAAGTTTGTCATGTGTTTGTTTGGAAAAAAATCTAGAAATGGGTGGAATCTGAGTCTCTGAACATCAGCTTTCCATATAAGTTGCCTATCTGTAGCCGACCCCTTGACATTCTGAAAGCAGATAATCATGTACAGGAAAAGGACAGAACACACCAATTATTAAATAAGAAATTTGCTCCCACCCCCTTACTTTACATGGAACTTCTGCTTCTCATCAGCTTGCCTAGGCTAATATATACTAGGGAACTCCTTTCAAGGAAGGCCTAGACATTTATTTTTTTCTCGTATTGTTTAAGGATTAATTATAATTTTTTATAAGGGCTTCTATTTACCTATGACCTTTAGCCTAATAACATATATGCTGTCCCTGCCTTTGTAGGGTCCAATGACAGAAGGCATGTGGGACCAGAAATGAAAATGTGTCACTGAAGGACGTAACAAAAGTAGGATCCCTTCCATAAGGAATTAAGCAGAATTGCAAGGAATGGTTTTGGTCTTTGTATTTTTCTAGTTGGGTTTTTGTTTTTAGGCATAGTATATGTGTTTCATTTTTTATGTCATCTAATTTACATTAAGACTGATCTTTATGTTTTCTGATCTTATCACGCCCATTATGAGGACATGAACAGAGTTCGCCCTTGATGAATACTAACTAAAGACACAAAGTCATTTATTAACGATGTGTGAAATCACTATCCTCTATTTCCTTGATTTTATGCATACATAAAAATATATTCTTGTAGGTTTTTATTAGTGTAGAATATATGCATTCAATTAATAAGGATCCAATTAGTTAAACTTTCTGAACTTACATTTAGAGAGCTGTATAATGTAAAGTTATTATATAAATGCTGGGTCTGTTCTGTTTCCCGGTCACATTTGCTTTGCTTTTAGGCTGAAACATTTCTGAACTCTTTGATGAAAGGTTTACATTCTAAACTGAATTTAATTCTGGAACCACTATCTATGGATAGTGGATGTTCCACTGTGATGGAACATTACCAATAAAATATCCAACTATGTTGATGCAATATAGACAGTCAAGAAAAAAGTGTGTCACTGTTCCATAATTCTGGTATACAGTCTTTAGGTGGCACTGTGGTTCCAGTAGTAAATCTAATATTAGAGTCTTTTGTTAGGTTTATGAATAAAGAATTCTGCCACTGTTTTTGCATTTATTTTTTTATAATTATGCCTTGTATTATAGGAATTACCCTGATTTATGATTTTTTCATATATTATTTCACATTATTGTAAGCCTAAGAACAAAGCAAAAAACATTCATTTTATTCCCCTTTGACAGATGGCAAAAATAAGGGTCAGAGATTGTAAATGGTTTTCACAGGCCTCCTCATGCCCTACAGTATATTTTGAAAAAGAAGCTGTTTCACCTTTCTTCCTGGGCTGTGTCTGCTTAAGTGTCATGCACTTTCCCGAGTCCCGCAGCTCCAGTGTGATTGACACTGATTTTGGTGATGTTGAGCACCAGAAGGTATTGGACATGGTACACTCGGATGATGTTTCTGTTAAACAGAGAGCAGAGAAGGTTTCAGTATGCCATGGTCCTCTTACTTTCTTCATCTTTTTGTTCATCTTTATATCTCTGTTCTAAAGAGGACAACAGAGTTGAATAAATGTTTGGGAATTAGTGAACATAGAGAATACAATTTAGAACTTCATGCTACATAAGACTTTTCACATTACTACAAAAGAAACATATCTAACAAGATAAATCTTTCCCTCAGTGTTCCTCTAAAGGGATTCCCCCTTATATTTCCAGTTCCTAATTTTAATACTCTGTTTTAAGTTTTTGCGTATCTGTTGAAAATATCTTCTTCCTCCAAACTTGAATGTATAGTCTAGATCCAACTTTTGGAAAAAAACCTAACACCTACCTATGTAGTTGGTATCCCCACTTCTCTAGAAAGGCATTTCCCCAATTTGACATCTTCAACCAATAAAGCATGCCTGGGGCTTCAGTTAGAAATTCTGTAGGTAGTCCTCAGAGGAGTCCCTTAGTGGGCTGGGCATTCTCAAGTTCATGCTCTTTCTTGGTTACTTCATCAGAGATAGTTGCAGACATGTCTCTGTAATTTTCCTTTTTCTTAGTTCATAACTTAAATAAGATTCATACACACACACACACACACACACCCCTATGATCCAGGACAATGCAGATATTAATTCCTAAACAGAGTACCATCTAAGCTCTGAACTCTCTAAGGATGAGAGAACTATTTTCCTAATTACCCATAACTTTCCAGACTCCTTTTCTTCAGTGGAGTTAGTACTTCATTACAGGCAGAGCATCATCTCACTTTCAAATTGTGCTCCTTTGGCCTGCATAGGATAAGATTTGGGTCTGTGCTGATCCATATGATCTTACTCACCACTTCTTTGGTTATAACAAGATCTGACTAAGGTTTCCTATTTCCATTTGCAAGCACTCAATTAAATTCTTGGTGGAAAGACTCTTCTCTTCTCTAGGCTGGAGAGAAAGGAGAGAAAGAAAGAATGTCGTTCCAATTATAGCTGGCACTGATTGATTGATGGCAAATATGAATTATGGAAAAATGATTCTGTCAGTTTCCTTAATGGTGCTTTCTAGCTCCTCTTCATTCTGATATCCAAACTTATCTATTCTCTGAGTTTATGCTCTGTGACTTCAAAATACTTTTCTAAATGTTGATTGCTTACTGTGAAATGCCAAATGCCGTAATCACAGAGAATTCTGGACAATGGAAAATGTAGAGCCAGGTGGTTGGAAATAATGTGGCTGAGTGATACCAAATTGCACATAAATTTTGCAGTACCCATTTGGGTTTCAAAAGTTATATTTGAGTGATCTCTAATTTTTTAGTGCCTTGCCTGTAATTTCCTTAAAGCTTTTAGTATCATGTCATATTTGGGTTACAATTATGTTGTATTAGAAATACTCCAATAAAAGGATTATGTTTTTTGTTTTTTCTATCATAAAGTCTTTCGTGGTTTACACTTACAGTATCTTACTAGTCTAGGATTAGAGGGACAAATTTACTTATTTCCATAGTATTTCTCAGATGTCTGTAGCCCAAACAAAGCTTGTATTAATAGTCTTAATATAATAACTTTAGATTTCAATACTCATTCTCAAAGTTCCTGTGAGCACATATGTATGTATATATGTGGCAAAGTGAGCATTTAATAGATGTGAATTTACTGGATCCCTATAACAACCTAAAAGAAGAAATATAAGTAAAGAAATATGAACCCACATAAATTGTCTCATGAAAGAGAGGATATCCATTTTATGGATGAGGAACTTGCCTTTCAATAAGAAGGCCAATCATTTCCATAATTTTTACTATATTTCCTACATTTCTAAAGCAAAAGTCACAGTCAAAGAAATTGAAGTAGAAATATTTTCAGTTGTAAGCACAGAAGAGACAAGATTCATATTTTTCTTTTCTTTTTTTTTTTTTTTTAGAGATTTTTATTTATTTATTTTGAGAGAGAGAGAGAGAGAGANATTTTATTTATTTATTCGACAGAGATAGAGACAGCCAGCGAGAGAGGGAACACAAGCAGGGGGAGTGGGAGAGGAAGAAGCAGGCTCATAGCGGAAGAGCCTGATGTGGGGCTCAATCCCATAACGCCAGGATCACGCCCTGAGCCGAAGGCAGACGCTTAACCGCGGTGCCACCCAGGCACCCCCATATTTTTCTTTTAGAGGATTTAAACATTTGTGGACATCAGAATTATACAGACACACAGGAAACCTTAATATAGTGACATGAGTAAAATATGTTGCTTTTTTTATATTAGAACATATATTGTTTTGACAAGATGAGACACATATTTACAACATTGTATATAAACTCAGGCTTCAGAGTTTTAAGTTTCCACTATGATCGAAATTGCTATTTCTTAAGAACTGTGAAATTTATTCAAAATTTGGGGGCAAAGACCTGAAAGGTCTTTAATTTACATGAATGCCAAATAATCCAGAGAACAAATTAAAGAATGCATATATACATATATAATAGTTAAGACACACACGCTAATACATAGTACACAGTATTATTTTTAAATTATTGACAATTTTTCTAGGGTATTTCACTTTCATTGATGATTACTTTAGACTAATAAAGTGAAGTTCTATTTATACTCTTACTGTCAAAGAAAATGAGATTTAGGTTCATAGAGGACTAAATTTCAATCAAGGCTGTGATACTTTCTGGCTAAGTATTTTTAAACAGTTTCTTAATCTCTGAAAACTTTGATTTAATTATTCTTATAATGAGTTTTGTACCTGACTCATGGAGTTGCTGTGAGGGTGCAATGACATGACACAGATAAAATGTCTACCCAGGTGGCATTGTAATGGCATAGTGACAGTGTAATAAATGCTTGCTGTGACTTTGAGCTACTGTGATGACACTTTATATCACAGATCTCAAATCAGTTTTTGACATATTCTAAACAAATGACAGTTGCAAAGATGAGATTTGATAAATTTGGTTAATGATTAAGATATATATATATACTCTAAGAAGTGCACTTAGAAGTTGCTCTGTGCTTTAATTTATAGGTGTTCCATACTAGTTATTTCATTTTATTACACACTTTATTATAATGTGCTTTTTGAAAATATTTTCAGATTTCCTTTAGGAATTACAGAAATTTCTGATTAATATATATGTGAATTGTGAAGAGGTGATTTTTCATGAACTGCGCTGTGAAAATTAAATATGATTAATTCGTTTTAAAAGAGTAGCGTTAAACAATAAATATTCAGTTGAAATCATTAATAGTAACATTGTCTACTTCTTTGCTTGAGTTTAGCATTGCTAACTTTGTTATAGCAAAGATATTGAGTAATTCTTTGGTCAACTTCCTACTCCCAGGACCATTGATGCCCATTCTTTCTCTGTATCCTATTTCAACAAAGCAGTTTTTGGGACTTTTGCAAAATTTAACAAGTTTTGACTTCATGCAAATTCAGAGTTATGTTTATGTTTACATGTTGATTAAATGTTCTTACTAAATTTTCCTGCTCTTCTAATTTTAAAATGAGTACCCCAAAATCTCAATTAAAGAGTTTAGCTAAATGTCTCACATATTTTTACATGATTAAAGTGAGTAGTTATTTTGATGTAACGCTGGGCTAATACCAAGATTCTGTAACTTAAGCGGTAGAATGAAGTTTGCCATCATGTTGATAGCTTATGACAGGCATCAACGTGGCCCATGATTTTCAGCATATAGCACTCAAGACCTGAGATCACATTATCAAAACACAGTGAAATAAATAGTATTGGAGCCTCTCTTGTTGTTACCCCTCCTTCAATATAATCGCTGAAGCCGTATCTCTACTCCCTCTTGGGCAAACTCACTCCACTCATTATGAGGAATTGTGCCCTTTTCATCTTTGTATTCTAAGAAATGGTGCCCATGACTGCTAAAGATTCGGAGCTTAGGAATAATTTGGTGAATATATGTTAATGAATTAATTAGTGAAAAGTGGTACAGTGGAGGCATAAACTAGAAAAAAATAATAAATATATTTTATCAGCACCTGCTTGTGGTTGTTATATCAGAAGACAAAATTGACTGCTCAGAAAGTTTGACTGGCTATAGTTAAAAGACATATATGGTAGAATTCTGAGCATCACTTCCGCTACCATTTTCTGTCAAGTTTAGCATACCTAAAGTTCTCATGGAGGAAGAAAGGTCTCCTGAGCAGGTTTGGTAAGGCAAGTCTCTCAAGAGGTTTGGTGATTGTGGAGTGTTTTAAGGAAAGTTGTAACAGCACTTTTGCCAGAATGTAAACTGTCATGCTGTCCGTTTAAATCCTGTACATCAAGAAACATCTCTTCTCCACGTAACTCTTGGGTTGAACGCTCTCCCTCACACAAAGTCCCTTTCAAAGCTCTGGAGCACTTGCAGGATATGCATGGTCTCCTCTCCATGCAGCTCAGGAGGTTAGTACTCCAGTCTGTCCCCATAAATCGGAGCTTCTAATTCCCTAGTATCCTTTTTTTTAGTGATTGGAAACACTGATGGGAGAAATTTCCTGTCTCCTCTTGTGACTTCCAGGGAAATCCTATAGTAGTTTAACTCGGTTGAGATTATTCTAGCATGTATTTCTGGACTTGTTCTTTTTTTGTTTTGTTTTGTTTTTTTGTTTTTTGTTTACCTCAGCCCATAAATGAACAGTCTTTACTTCAGCCTGTACAGAGTAGACTTTAGAGTTTTCCCACCTCCTGGTATTTTCTCCTCCTCTTCTTCTGCTAGATGTCTTACAGGTTCTCCTTTTAGATTGTCAACAAAAATGAGTTGATTAGCTATTTCTCTCACCCCCAAGTGTTCCTTGTTTTCCTTGGAAAATGGACGGCTGTAGTATCTTTCAGGATTGCCTAAGTAAATCCCCTTTCTTGAAAAGGTTAAAATTCTTTTTTTTTTTTTTTTTTTTTTTTTTTTTTTTTTTTT